>NC_012874.2:41291102-41335890 GCF_000003195.3 Sorghum bicolor | reverse complement strand
AAACGGTTACTTCCCCTCTATCCGCCCATCGGCAAGATGACCGTTATAGAATATCGCCGATGGACCGACCAGGAGATCTCGCACAGTAAAATATCTTCAGATAATGACCGCTTCCCGTCAAATCACCTGCACAATCCCTGGATTACCGTGCGAACAGTTACCATATCCACCTGAGTACCCTCGGGTTTCTCGGATGCGGCAAAGAGATAAGTCGGATTTGCCCTTGCCCATCTTGTCCTATAAATAGTTCCTTCTTGGGTACTCCTTCCCCATCACACCATTCTACTACCCAACTTTACTTTTCCAGCGGCGGCACCACCAAAAACTCCTAAGGTCTCCGACAAGTACCCCTCTTCATCAACTCCGGCGTCTTCACACGCTTCCTTCGCAGCAAGATGGCCGTTGGGTTCGTCGTCCCTGAGGTCAAATCTCCACCCCGTCTTCTGTATTTTTCTTCATATCCCTGTTCACTCGCAATTCATTTTACTGAACATCTTCCTTTTCTTTCCTCTTTGTATTTCTTTTTACGCCCAAAATCACTAGGAATTGTCCAACAAAATTGTCATCCCCACCAATCAACCACACCTTCAATTCCTCGGCCCTCTAGGGGACCTAGATCCAACTGACCTTATCAACGCAGAAACCAACAGGATCCCCTTCAGAGCCGAAAATTTTTCCTTAGATTTGTGGAAGGACACCTTCCGCTCTTGGCCCAGCCCAACTGTAGGGTGGAAAGACTGGTTCTTGAGGGTCAGCAACTCTAATGAAGTTCAGTGGGGTGAAAGGAATCTAGCCCAATGCATTAGATTGTCCATTACCGATACGCATAGGAACGAGTCACTGCTGATAGCTGCATCCTACTTTTGGTCAGACACCCTCAATGCTTTTGCCTTTGGCCACGGCCCTGCTTCTCCTACTCTTGCCGATGTAGCCATGCTTACTGGTCTAGATATATCTTCTGCCGATAGCACCCACTTTTTTGATACTGCCCCTAGTGCCAAAGTGGAGACTCGCGCTATCGGCGGTTGGTCGGGGTACATTCAGAAGTACCGTTGGAAAGGATCTGTCACCATAAAGGAACAAACCACCTTTCTGAACATGTGGCTGGACAAGTTTGTATTCTGTGGTCGATCGGCAGGACCGACTTCTATCTACCTATCGGCAGCAGAAAGACTGGCTAACGGTGGCCGATTCCCTCTCGGCCAATACTTGCTTGGCGCTGCTTACCACCTTCTCCATCAAGTAGCCCAGAAACTTCTGCTCGGCCAATCTATTGGCAACTTGGAAGGCCCCTAGTGGTTTGTTAACATGTGGCTCAACCTGCATCTGCACAAGCGTCTCAACTTCAACCTGTTCACACAGCGTTTCCCAAGAGATATAGCTGAAAACCATGTATTGGGTGAAGAGGAATCGGCAACACGCGCCCCCTTGAACTTTGGCGAAGCTGTCATAGTTCTGCCTGGTTCAGGGGGTAGTCCAGATCAGATCGGCCGATTCTTCCAGACTCTGTATGAAGGTTTGACCAGAGACGAACGACCATGGTTGGCTTATGATGACCAAGATAGCATGCTCCCTCTGACCTTCAATCCATTTGATGAAGCTCTCGACAGGGACAATGAGGTGATGATGGCAATTGTGACTCCCAGAATCATTCCAGTGAATTTCTTTGGTAGCACAAAAACCTCCCCTCAAACTTACGAATTTTACAATCCATCGGCATTAGCTCGCCAGTTAGCTTTCGGCCAGTTGCCGATTGCACTTCCTTATGCCGATGTGATAAAACCCAGAGAAACTATCAACAACCTTCTTGAGTGGACTCGAGCAGCCCAACTACCACCAAACGCCGATGTAGATGTAGATCTGTCAGAATGGGTTCCGGCTGCTTTTATCACTCAGGCATACAAGTTATGGTGGGCAGAATGGAAAGAGCATCTATTCTGCAGATCAGCACTTTCATACCGCGGCATGATTGACCCCGAATACGAAGTTCCCGATGACACTGTAAGTAACTCAAACCAACGTTTCATTTTCTCAATATTACCTCCATCGGCAGCTTACCCTTGTATTCCTTTTGCAGGTTGACAATATTCCTCCATTGGTTAGCAGGAGTGGCAGGCCGATCGACTTGTTTCCATCAGGCCCGATTTCCTCAATCGGCCACAATGCTCCCACTCTAGCTTCCATCGTGCATCGGGGTGTACGCCTCAGGAAAGTCACCACCAGAAGAACCCAGACATCACCAACAGTTGCTGCTCCCACTCTTGCGCGGGCTTTCAAGGCAATTTGTCAAATCTTTTCCTTTATGCTGACTATCTTTATATCGGCTATATTTATGCTTATAAACTCTTGTTCATTATTGCAGCAAACCGGCGCATCGGCGAAAGCCAGGTGTGAGACTACCGATGCCCCCCAGTCTAGCCAACCCAAGAGAAAGGGCACCACGGGTGCTAAGACTGGAACAAAGCGCCAGAAGGTAGCAACTCCCCCTCCTCCTCCGGTATCTCCAATTCCGGTGGAGTCTTCTCCTTCTTCTCCAGAAGCCCAGCCACAGCAAGCACCATCTCCCCCACCTATGCAGGAAGCACCACAGATAGAAGAACCCCAACAGGAAGGATCTCAAACAGAAGATACATCAGCTGACACGGGTGAACAAACAACTGGCCCGGTGGGTCCAATTATACTATCGGCAGTTCTCCCGATTCAGACAACCGTTGTCCCTCCTCCAGGTAACATACTTTAACAATATCGCTACCGATGAACTTATTCTTATTTAGTCTCATAACTCCTTTTGTCTTCTTTCAGTTGATATCGTTCCATCGGCAATCTCGGCCGATCAACCTGTAGCTCCATCGGCATCTTTGGCCGATCAGCCTGCAGCCCCGTCAGCACTTCTCACTCAAAGACAAGAGATCGCCTTGAAGCAAGTAAGTCACCGTTTACCGTTAGCACTATTTGCCGATTCTCTAAGTATGAGCTAATTTTGCTTTCCCTCCCAGGAACAAGATTCTCCCAATAGCCTATTCTCCTTCGCCATCGATTTCTCTGAAGAAGAAGGTGAAGAAGCAAGCACTTCTCAGACGGTCGGCATCACATCGGCAGAGGTCAGGGTCAGGCTGGAAGAATTGTCAGCTCTCCTTCACCAGGACACAGCGCAATTGGTTGATGATTCCGACCCTACCAAGACCCTGTTCAGAACTCTCAGAGGCCAAATCCCAGCCGATGTTGAAGAAATCCTGTTCCAAGCCGCTCATCTGGAGAGTTGCCAGCTGCAGTACCAAAGAGCTTCTCGGCGGCTTGCCGATAGAGCCGCTCAGACTCAACTCTCTGATGAAATGAGGAAAGAGAAGCTTTAGACCGATGAGAAGCACAAGAACATCGGTATCCTGAGATCTTCTGGAGACGCGCTGAAGCAGAAGATATCCGATCTATCGGCAAGAAAAGAGTCCCTGTTGGCGGAGCTCAAGGAAGTAGAGAACGCTCTGTCCCAAGCCCAACAGGAAGAGAGCCAATTGCCAGAGACCATCAGGCTTCTTGAGCGCGAGCGAAATGCTCATAGTCGCAAAGCACTCCAACTGAAGAAGAAGCTGAAGCCGATAGAAGGTTCTGCCGATGATGACATCAAGGAGATAGAAGCAACCAACCAAATTCGGCTACGCGCTATATCGGCAATCCAGACGCTGCTTAACACATAGATTTTCCATCGGCATTGTATCTGCGCTTTCCTACTTCCTCAGCTTTTAGTCTAGCCGATAGGACTGTTATCGGCGCCTAAACTTTTGAAACACCAAGTCTTGTCCCCAAGCATTTGGATCCAGCCGATAGGAGTGTTATCGGCACCTAAACTTCTATGCATCGACCCATATACTGTGGTAGTACTTCTTTAAATATTTGCCATTTAATGCTCTGGAAAATTCAATTCCTTCGAGGGTTTCTAGAATGTAGGCATTACCAGGAGCCGATCGACTTATCCGATAAGGACCCTCCCAATTAGGAGACCACTTTCCAAACTTCGAACTTTTGGTCCCAATTGGTAAAATTAATTTCCATACCAAATCCCCATCGGCAAACTCTTTAGCCTTCACTTTCTTTTCATACCATCTAGCAACTCTCTTCTTATTTTTCTTCTATACTCATTAAAGCTTTTAACCGATGCCCTGCTAGATCGTCCAATTCATCGGTCATCAAAGTGGCATAACCATCGGAAGTTAATTGATCTTGAAAAGTTAATCGCCTAGATCCAGTCTTAATCTCCCAAGGCAACACTGATCATGTCCATACACCAATTGATAGGGTGATACTTTGGTCGATCCACGACAAGCCATCCGATAAGACCACAATGCTTCACTCAATAATGTGTGCCACCGCTTAGGACTTTCTTCAATCTTTCATTTAATAAGCTTGATAATTCCTTTGTTAGACGCTTCGGCCTGCCCATTGGCTTGAGCATAATAAGGAGAAGAATTCAACACTTTAATTCCCATACCGATTGCGAATTCATCGAACTCCCCCGATGTGAACATGGTGCCCTGATCGGTAGTAATCGTTTGGGGAATCCCGAATCGGTAAATAATATGCTCCTTCACAAAATCAATCATATTGGCCGATGTGACTTTCTTCAAAGGAATAGCTTCTACCCACTTAGTGAAATAGTCAGTGGCAACTAGAATGAACTTATGCCCTTTGCTAGATGGTGGATAAATCTGGCCGATCAGATCGATGGCCCATCCCTGGAACGGCCAAGGCTTTATTATAGGATTCATAGCCGATGCGGGTGCTCTCTGGATATTACCAAACTTTTGACAACCTTGACATCCCTTGAAATATTTAAAACAATCTTCAAGTATGGTTGGCCAAAAATATCCATTCCTTCGAATCATCCACTTCATCTTAAAAGCTGACTGATGCGCTCCACACACTCCTTCATGGATTTCCCCCATCAAACTTTTAGCCTCATCATCGCCCAAGCATCGGAGAAGAATTCCGTCGATAGTTCGATAATACAATTCATTTTCAAGGAACACATACTTGGTTGCTTGAAATCGAACCCGTCTTTCAACTTTTTTGGATGGATCTTTTAGATAATCAATAATTTCTTTCCTCCAATCACCGGCACCGACTGCCGATGTCGCATTAATCATTGGCTGATATCCCGAGGCATGCTGAGCTAACCGATTAGCGTCTTCATTATGCAATCGGGGAACATGCTCCAATCGGAAATCCTTGAATTCCTTTAACAGTTGCATACTTCTCTCGAAATAAGTTATGAGAACTTCACTTCGGCATTCATAGCTTCCGGCCAATTGATTTATAACCAACATAGAATCCCCGAATATTTCAACAGCATCAGCACGAACTTCTCTTAACAACTCCAATCCCTTGATCAGAGCCTGATACTCAGCCTGATTATTTGTTGATGTGGCAACAATCGGCAAGGAAAACTCATACTTCCTCCCCTTAGGGGAAACTAATACAATGCCGATTCCTGCCCCCCGGTCACAGGTAGATCCATCAAAGAAGAGCGTCCAGGGTACAATTTCCAAGGTTTCCACTAGACCGCAATGCTGAGTCACAAAATCGGCCATAATCTGCCCTTTGACTGCCTTAGCCGATTCGTAACGCAAATCGAACTCCGACAGTGCTAAAATCCATTTACCGATCCTTCCATTCATAATCGGCATAGATAGCATGTATCGGACCACGTCATCTTTGCAAACAACAGTGCATTCGGCCGATAACAGGTAATGTCTCAGCTTGATACATGAAAAATATAAGCATAAGCATAGTTTCTCAATGGCCGAATACCTGGTTTCAGCATCAATCAACCTCCTACTCAAATAATAAATTACCCTTTCTTTCCCTTCAAATTCTTGAACTAAAGCTGAACCGATAACCGATCCATCGGTAGATAAATACAATCTGAAGGGCTTCCCTTGTTGAGGTGGAACTAGAACTGGAGGATTTACTAGATACTTCTTGATTTCATCCAGAGCCAACTGCTGTTCTTCTCCCCAAATAAACTCTTGATCGGCTTTCAATTTAAGAAGAGGACTGAAAGCACGAATCCTACCAGATAAATTCGATATAAATCTCCTGATAAAATTTACCTTGCCGATCAAGGATTGGAGCTCGGTTTTGTTGGTAGGGGCCACTATTTTATTGATGGCATCAATGGATCTTCGACTAATTTCAATACCCCTCTGATGTACCATGAAACCAAGAAACTGCCCTGCCGATACACCAAATGCACACTTGTTGGGATTCATCTTCAATCCATGCTTCCTTGTGCACTCTAACACTTTTTGTAAATCGGCAAGATGCTTTGAGAAATCTCCAGACTTAACCACCACATCATCAATATAAATCTCCACGAGCTTGCCGATGAACTCATGAAATATAAAATTCATAGCCCTTTGATAAGTAGCACCAGCATTCTTCAACCCAAAAGTCATGACTATCCACTCAAATAGCCCAACATGACCAGGACACCTGAATGCGGTTTTTGGAATATCCTCCTGCGCCATGAATATTTGATTGTAACCTGCATTACCATCCATGAAGCTGATGACCTGATGACCAGCCGTAGCATCAACCAGTAGATCGGCGACAGGCATTGGGTATCCATCCATCGGCGTAGCTTTATTGAGATTCCTGAAATCAATGCACACCCGAAGCTTCCCGTTCTTCTTATAAACCGGAACAACATTGGAAATCCACTCGGCATACCGACACTGCCGAATAAACTTAGCTTCAATAAGTTTGGTGATTTCGGCCTTAATATCAGGTAGAATGTTAGGATTACATCGGCGGGCTGGTTGCTGATGTGGCCGAAATCCAGACTTGATGGGTAACCGATGTTCAACAATTGATCGGTCTAAACCAGGCATCTCAATATAATCCCAAGCAAAGCAATCTTTATATTCCTTTAACAAACTAGTCAATTGTTGCTTACTCTTAGGATCTAATTTAGCACTAATAA
This sequence comes from Sorghum bicolor, assembly GCF_000003195.3. Taxonomy (NCBI): domain Eukaryota; kingdom Viridiplantae; phylum Streptophyta; class Magnoliopsida; order Poales; family Poaceae; genus Sorghum; species Sorghum bicolor. The sequence goes on along the minus strand of NC_012874.2, from coordinate 41,328,914 downwards.
AAGTAGGCCTAGGCTTATCACCACTACCTATATCTACTTCTACCAAATCATCGGCCGATGTGAATCCCTGGCCTAATTTTCCATCATCGGCGAATCTATCAATTAAAAACCGTCGTCAGAACCGACTGCTTGGATCGGTGGAATCTCATAATCGGCAACTTTGAGAAAATCTTTCTCCCAAACTTCTCTTGAAATGCACCTGGTCCTTTCGTAAGTATCCGTTTCTGCCGACGCGATAACATAAGAAGAATCTCCTGGGACAATCTCAATCTTGTCACCTACCCACTGAACCAAGCATTGATGCATTGTAGATGGGATACAACAATTGGCATGAATCCAATCTCTTCCCAATAATAAGTTGTAAGCACCTTTTCCGCTGATCACGAAAAAAGTTGTCGGCAAGGTTTTGCTGCCGATGGTCAACTCTGCACATATCGCCCCCTTGACTGGAGACACGTTTCCTTCAAAGTCTTTGAGCATCATATCGGTCTTGGTCAAATCTTGATCCCCTTTCCCAAGCTTCCGATATACTGCATACGACATAATATTAATAGCAGCTCTACCATCAACTAGGATCTTGGTCATTGGCTGCCCATCAACCCTTCCTTTGAGGAACAGAGCTTTAAGATGCTGCCTCTCGTCATCGCCAGGTTTCTCAAAGATAGCCGTCATCAGATCCAGAGCCAACTGAGCTATCTGATCAGAAAATTCCAACTCATCATCACTGGCTGGTGCAAGAAACTCCATCGGCAACATGAAGACCATGCTGACGCCTGCCGATGGACCTTCCCTCTTAGTGTCTGACGGCTGCCGACTTCCAGAGTTCTCTCCCTTGTTTAGCTCTTCTTGCCTTTCACGTTGCAATCTCCTTTTCTGTGTCTTGGTTAATCCTCCAGGGCACCATGGAGGAAGTGGCCTTTGCCTTGCCGTCGGGCGTCGGTTCTCCCTTGACTCCATACGATGCGTGTTAGCATCCCTGCAAAATATGAATTCATCGGGAACCCGCGCATCAGCCATTCCCTCGAGCTCTTCTTGGTTCCTGGGAAAATACTGGACACGGTCGCTAAGTCTGTCGTGCCCACTACATCTGCCCCCCAGCCGGTCATGAACTGACACCCTTCCTCTGATCGGCCCATTAAATCGCCGTTCATCATTATGATAATGCCGATCGATCCTATCGTACCGATCATAACCGTTGCACTCAGGGCAGTCTCTGACAGTAGGAAGCTTGATATTTTCCTCCCAACAATGGATGAAGAATGGACAATTCCAATGATCCCTGTGCCGATTCCACTCCTGTCAGCGTCTTTCTTCTTCCCGTCGATAATCTTCCTGCTGGCGCCGATACCGATCTTCCCGTTGTTGCCATTTTTCTCGAGGCCTTCTATGAGTTATGACGATGCCAGATCGAGGAAGCCTTCCTGAGCTAGTTCCTTCCTGGACCAAGCCCTTACTTCTTTCATCGGCAGTAGTAACTTGATGCTGAGGATCTACCGATGCACTCCTCTCAGCTGTCTCCGATGTTAAGACCTTAGCCTTCCCCTTAGCATCCAACATGTTTGTCGGGAAAGGATGTTGGTCTATCTTCATCGGCTTCTGGGCTTTGGAACTGTCAAACTTGATTCTCCCTGACTCTATAGCCGATTGCAGCTGCTGTCTGAATACTTTGCACTCGTTGGTGTCATGGGAAGTTGCATTATGCCACTTGCAATATCTCATCCTCTTCAACTCTTCTGCCGATGGGATCACATGGTTAGGTGACAGTTTGATCTGACCTTCCTGAAGTAGAAAGTCAAATATCCTATCAGCCTTAGCGGTGTCAAAAGCAAACTTCTCTGGTTCCTTCTGCCCAAAAGGACAAGACATCGGCTTCTTGTTTTTTACCCACTCTGCCAAATCGATTACTGGTTCTTCATCAGAATCTGAGCTTGTTGCTTCATCAAGAAATGACACTTTCTTATTCCATGCCCTCTTAGGCTCGAAAGGCTTGATGTCTTGATCAGAAATCCTCTGCACCAAATGACTTAAACTTTCGAACTCCTGAGAGGCATACTTATCCCTGATATGTGGCAACAAACCCTGGAAAGCCAAATCAGCTAGCTGCCGGTCATCCAGAACCAGGCTATAGCATTTATTCTTGACCTCTCGTATCCTCTGCACAAATCCCTCAACCGACTCATCATTACGTTGCCTCAACTTGACCAAGTCAGTGATCTTCTTCTCATGAACCCCCGAGAAGAAGTATTTGTGGAATTGCTTCTCTAGATCGGCCCAAGTAATTACTGAGTTGGGAGGTAATGATATGAACCAAGTAAAGGTCGATCCAAACAATGATGATGAAAATAGACGAACCCTCAATTCGTCCCTGTTACCAGCCTCTCCACATTGAATAATGAACCTGTTGACATGCTCCATGGTTGACGTGTCGTCCTGTCTGGAAAACTTTGTAAAATCCGGTACCTTGTACCGATGTGGAAGCGGGATCAAATCATACGCGGGAGGATACGGTGTCCGATAAGAATAAGTGTTGACTTTGGGTTTTATCCCAAATTGTTCCCTCATTACTTCAGCAATCTTATCAGCCCAATATGCATCGGCATCTTGCCGATGAGGCGGCTGCGGATCTGGCACTTGGTGGCGAACCTCCACGTGTCTGTTCGGGACGTGATCTGCACGGAACATTGTATTGATCACCTGTCCTCCAATCTGCGGACCACCAAACTGCTGTCCACCGATTGGCTGTCCTCCGAGTTGCTGTTCAAAATTCATTGGCTGGTTGGGAATCCCCTGACCTTGGAACCCGGGATAGACCTGCCCTTGCTGGAACCCTGTAGTCTGGTAACTCTGCTGGGGTGATTGTGGAAAGGCTTGCTGTCCAAGCCATCCATTATTAGCGTTCATCGGCATAGGTGCTGCAGATGATTGGTAATTGGGTACCGTCGTTGAATTGACATACTCCGACTGGGCCATAGGCCTCTGTTGCATCAGCATTGACTCTGCCGATGCATTGGGCATCTGGAACATTGAATCTTGAGGATTTCCAGTGTGAGGCCTTGCAGTAGTAGTTGTGGTATACCGAGGACTCTGGTTCACCGGCGCATTGGGAGGTGCCGATGTCATAGGAGTTTTGCCCCTCATGTCAGTTATTTGTGATGTTCCCGGCGTCAACTCTGGAGGCATACCGTAACCCCACCAGTTGGGAGGAAGAGTCAACCCTAACATTGCCGATGCCAACATATCTGTTGTCAGTTTATGCTGCCCAACTGAAATTTGTGGGTTGGTTGCCATCGGCATAGATAGTGCACCAGTAGTCCCCGATGTACTTGGAGGGACGGCAGATTGTGCACTTGCATTCGTCAAGGCAGCCGATGGAGCCGTGACCTCTGGTGCCGTTGGCTGATGATGGGAGGGGCCCACATAATCTGGTGGGATTTGTCCTTCCTTGAAAGTTCTTGCCACGGCATTGAAAACCGTATTAGACAGTACACCAGCTTGGTTAATCAACGCTCGATTGATGGCATTGTCAACCATATCTTGAAGCTTGCCAGGATTGGCGTCAAAGGTGACCTGCCGTGGTGCCGGCAGTGCATCTTTCTGGACCACTTCGCCGCTCCTGTTTATGCTGAAAGACCTCAGGCATTGCTGCTTGAACTCTTCCATGGCTTGGGCAATAGCTTGCTTCTGCTCATCCTTGAGGTTGGCCTCCGTCACGGGGATGACGTTCTCTTGATCGAGGTCAGAGATCGACATGTTGATCTTGATCTTGAATCTGGTCCCACTGGGCATGCCAAAAGATGTGTTGATGCAAAACTGGTCTGCAAACACAAAGGGCTAATACCCGATTCAAACGTTAAGGCGTGCCAGCCGATTTGACCTTGCTATCGGCAAAGGTGATAACTCGAATACTTTAGTCCTGACAACAGCGATGCGCCCGGATGTCACGGCTAAGAGGTACTCACGCGGAACTTGAGAACACGCCGAGCTTAAGTCGACGAATTCCTAAGAACTCGTAACAAAAGGAAAAAGTATGACGAAGTCGTCGAAAAGTAAATGCTGGAATATGAGTAAAGACGTGTGTTTGATTTCTTGATTTCTTTTTTTTTACAAGGCCCTAGGGTCTATATTTATACCCTGCTCAAAGAGCTACAACCAGACACGATTAGAATTCGAATTCCAAATTACACGGAATCCGTATACAAAACGATGCAAATAATTAAGGAGATAACAAAACTATCCCTCGTGACAAACCGAAACTCCTCCACATAACGACCGGCAGCTGACAGACTCCTCCTTTGCATCATCGGCAGATCCTTTGCCGTAGTCATCGGCAGACTTTCTTATCTAGCCATCGGCACCATATTACTGCCTGTCACATTCAACTTCTCCCTCATCGGCAACCATCCTCATCGGCAACCCGCTTTGTAAACATCGTACTGCCACCTTATCCTGCCATCCTAGACACGTGCCCAAAAACGGTGTCAACACAATCATTCTGGGATGTCTAAAAGTGAATTGTATAAAATTTACTAAGCTTTCCAGAAAGTATCTATTTGCTTAGTTTGGCCAACTGATGCTTAAGTTATAGCTGAAACTTGTGACAAGTTGGTCTGTCTATGAAACCAGTGACTGAGTAGGAGTAGCTAAGGTTGATTAACTTGTCTAGTTAGCCTCTCTACCAGAGAAGAAGTATGCACTTACTTGTTATTCTATGATTCACTTAATTTTAGGAGTTTATGTCCATGTTTATACTTTGTTGTGTATTCCTTGGCTCAGCATCACGACATATTGCATGTTATGTGCATTCCCTATATTTATCACCTTGTCATGCATACATAGGTGTACCCAAGGTAGTGACGGTACTGGAGTACGAACTGCCCGAGCTGGAGGAACAGCAAGAGGAGCCACCTCGAGGAGCTGAGGAGGTTGATCTGCCGGAGTGCCCTGACCACCGTCCTTCTCCTTACATTGAAGGCAAGCCCCGGAGCATTATAAGCCTCCTACTATTTTGATATCATGTCCAGCTATCAATTGACTATGTTTATGTATTGTTGCACTAAGTGTTAGGCGTTGATATGACACCCTTGCTGCATAATGAACTTGAGACCGGGCAGGATGACGATAGTGCAGCAACAAGGCATGGAGGTCTTGGGTGTGAATCTATCCCCGTCTGTGTCGATTAAGGACCGATTTGCTGTACGTCCTCGTGTCATGTTGAACGCATGCCTCGGGCAGTCGCACGTAGAACTCACTAAATAAACTTAATGGTTATGATGAGAATGTTGATAGCTATGTGATAATCCGGATATGGTTATTGTTGTGAAGCTTAAATTCTCAAGTGTATGCTTAGAATAGGTGCTAATCTAGTGGGTTATTGTTAAGTAATAAACCTACTGCTGAAATGTTAAAAGTAAGTCACTTACAACTAAAGCTTTTTATGCAAAAAGGTGAGTCAAACCAGTCCACAAAGATCAGCCTTGCATACTCCTTGGTGTCACTTTATTTCTGGTTTATGATGGATAAGTCTAGCTGAGTACATTCTAATACTCAGAGTTTTATTTACCCTTGTTGCAGATGATGTCGTTTACCACGGCTACTGTGCTAACTGTCATCATCCGGCTGCGGACGATGAATAGATCATGGGCATGATCAACTTTCTTATCTTCAGTTATGCTTTTGTTGGGATGACTATGGGACTGGCATGTAATTAAACTATGTGTGTGATGTTTCAAAACTACTTTGCTTCCGCTACTAAACTAGTTTGTAATAACTTTGTTTAAACTCTGATGTGATGTAAAACTATGTTCTGTGATGAATGTATGTAATCTGTGATGGCGATGCTTGATCATGTACGATCTTGGTTGTATGTTGGTTGAATCGAGGTCTTTTGAGATTTCGTCGGACTACCGGGTTTATATGGGTTCAAGTCCATTGGCTTGACTACTTTGTGGTCGCTAATTCACTTGAATTCTTATAAATTAGACGGTTCTGTTACAGCTAGCATCAGAGCAAGATTAAGCATTTAACCATCATAGATGTATTTAAAAACAAATGAATTTGTTTTTCCAAACTAATTGGCAAATTATACTATACATAGGGTTGTTTTAAAGTTGTTTCAATAACACATACCATGCCAGTGGTCATGCCCTTATGCCCACATAAGGACTTCTAGGTGGCTTAATATTACTAACATAGGGGTTTTTCCTTTCGTCGTCCATATGGCGTGCAATTATATGGATGCCACTTACTTAAGTGGTAATGAATGGATCATACCTCTACGCCATGGTAAGCAATGATTGTTTTCTTTCGTCGTCCATACGGCGTGAAATTGTATGGATGCCACTTGCTTGAGTGGTAATGTATGGGTCTACATGCCTCTATGCTACGGTAAGTGTGAGCTGTGAGAGCATGACCGTCCAACCATCGATCTATGAGAGTGTTAGCTGTGGTTACTGGAATATTTATATGTTTTACACATGTATATATGAAGGTACTGTTGACGGTCCTTAATGCTCACATTTAACCATCAACTAATCATGGAAAAAGACTTATATGCAGCCAACACCTAGACTTAGGGTTTTATCTGACAGAATTCCACGAGTTTTGGTGTTTGTCTATTTCTGCAGGGGGTTATCAGGAAATATGAAAGAAAGGCCCACACGTCGGGTTTACATAGAGATATTAACGTGCCGCGTAATTTTCTACCATCTAAAAGACTCCAGAAGCCACGAGAATGAACGGAAAGGCGATCGGGCTCGGAGGCAGGGCGCCCGCCCTACTCTCCTGGGCGCCCGCCCTGCTACAGTGCCCAATCAGGGTCAACTTCGCGGATCGTGCTCCACCGACCTAAGAGACCAAGGAAAACCGTGCGATTAATGTCGGTTCGATCCGACGGCCCAGATTCATCTGAAAAGACTATATAAGCAAGGCCCCCTGGCCCCTGGAGAGCATACCTCTTCTACAGAATCAAAGCTAGGGTTTCAATTCTTCATCCAAGTAGAGAGGATCCCTCTAGTTCTTCTAGTTCTACCTCTAGTTCATCTAGATGTAGTTCTAGTTCATCTAGTTCTAGTTCTAGTTCTTCTAGTTCTAGTTCTAGTTAGTTCTAGTTGTAATTTAGAAAATAGGGATAGAGAAGAGGAGAGTGGAGGAGGAGCCGGATCTGTCGGATCTTCCTCAACATTGTACTTTTGCAGCAACTGGTTCGTTCTTCATCGTTCTCCAGGTTCTTCAATTCATAATTCCTGAGTTCTTTAATTACTTTTATTTACATTCAAGTTATTTATTGGATTCCCGCTTGCATCAAGTGCTCTAGTCTTTATAATGCTAGAGTAGTAATTAATAGATTAGACGTGGTGTTTAGTCTTGCAATTACCTGGAATTGCACCCAATCCTGTGGATTGTTGTGGTAGCCCTAGGGTAGTGACAGCCCTAACGGTCGACGTATTCCACCATGTTCGGATCGGTGTTTGTAGGACCGTAGTCGGAGCTTCCTAGCCCCCTTCTCATCTCTTTCTGTGGTTAGTGTTCTGATGTCCCGAAATAAATAATCTTTGAAGTAATTCTTGATTCTTAGATCAACTAGAGAACTCTCAGGAAACTTCCTCTCTTCCCACCAAAAATAATTATATAGTTATTCTTGGGCGATCTTGGATCTTAATTAGTACACTCACGTTCTCTGTGGAAAATCGATACTCTGGAATACTCCCGGGTGAAAGCTACATCGGTATCCGTGCGCTTGCGGATTTTTCTTTTTGCGTTTAAAATACCCAACAAGCTTTCTGGCGCCGTTGCCGGGGAACGGTAGTTGTGCTAGTTTCGAACCAAGTCGTCCGTGTATCCTTTTTCTTTTCCTTTTTTACCACACTCACCTTATCATTTTCACCATACCACATGGATTTCACTCTAAGCATTAATGAGCATGGAATTTTTCACCATACCACATGGATTTACTCTATGCTCATATGCAACATCTTCACAATCCATTGGTCTCTCCAACATCACCACATTCGAGATCTCCAACCCCCTCTTCCTTTCTATTTATAAAAACTTTAAAAGGGCGGTTGTCGATGCATATGTCTATAATAAATTTTGCCGATCTCGTTGAGTTGATCTTGATATAGGTCAGTGTTGGAGGGGAAACCACTTCACTGACATAAATTGATGGTTTCCCAAGGACAAGCTTAGTGTCCTAAAATAAAGCACTGATTAGATCGTAACATGAGCTTTTAATTATTTGCAACATTACCTTGTGTATTGAGCATATAAGGATAATTGTAAAAAAAAATTTCTTCCGGTATTCTTGTCACTAACCTTTCCAGGATTGGAGCAAGAAGATCGGATGAATGACAAGAACAAGGTATGTCCAACCAATCATCATACAACATTAAATTAAATTCATCCAAACTTGAATTTTGCAAAATTCAAGCTTGGGGGAGTACTTTACATAAAAACATCCTTTGCCATGTTGTTATGTTGGTTGTCCCTACCTTTGAGACATGCTCAATTTGTTAAATACTAATCACACTACTTCATCTCCACTTGAGTAGATGTCTATAAATGCTTTCATGCTACCTTTATTTGCTTTAGTATATGTCTAGGTTTGGAGTAGTTTCATTTATCTCTTAATTAAGCATGGTGCTTAGTTTAGGAATGATGATCTTACTTCCAAATGATTTTAAATGAAGCATGGTGCTTAAGTTAAAATGCCCTCCTAAATCAAATTAGACATGGTGTCTAGGTTGATCTTTGAGCCGATAGTATGTTATAGTAGATATTGGATATTTTGTTCGACTAACCCCTACAGGAAAACTTTCAATATCGACCTGGGAAGTCCTGAGATAAACTCACATTGAAGACAAAGAGACATGAAGTTTAACAATTTACACAAGAAAGGCATAGCTCACAAGAGATGATCCATGGAGGGTGCCACAAACACGATGCACAACCACTAAGAAAGGAAAGCTTCCACAAGGTGATACTGTACCATCACTCTTCAAGTAAGGTAACATCTTAAGGGCCCATGCACTTGATCTCTACCTTGTCTCTATGAGCAGGTACACTTCGAGCAAAATATGAAGGACTTTTACAACTCCCAGACTCCACTAAGTGATGAACCTAGATCTACGAGCACAAACACACTGAAGATACTGGACACTCAGGCAATCACTGCCCTGAGATGCTTGAGGACGTAACTACTGGAGTAACCCCATTGTGGAAGTAATTACGGACCTTCTGCCGGTCAAGAGAGACAACCCAAGACGCCCCATCATCCCGATCTCCATCGGCATGGTGGACTTCCTAGAAGCACTCTGCGACTTTGGCTCCAGCGTCAACATTGTGCCCAGGGTACTCTATGAAAAATTCTTTACACATCATTTCCTAGAAACAACCATGTGTTTGCAGCTTGCAGATTAGACACTAAGTTTCCCAAATGGAATATTGAAGAACCTCTACGTCCGAGTTGGTACCTTGTACGCACCAACAGACTTCGTGGTGATAGAGACTGGTACTAATGAGAGGGCATCCATCATCATAGGAAGGCCATTCCTGAACACCTCGGGAGCTGTCATCCATGCTAGTGCTGCCAGGATCAGTTTCTACATTAAAGGGAGGAAGGAGACGTTTTCCTTCACGACCAAAACTACACAAATCTGAAAGCAATCCAGACATGAACCAAGGAAGAGGACGAACAGGAGGAACAGGAACAAGCGAATGTGGACCGAGTCAACTAAGATGGTCACTGCAATTCAAGGAGGTCAAGATCGTCGACTTAAGTCACCGTTCCTGACCAAAAAGGATGACCCAGTCACCTATCAGCTCCTGTTCGGAACCATGCCCTTAAAACCGACATACATTCAGCTCCAGATGACAGATCAGACATTCCGAAAGGTTATTGACATGGGAGAAGACGAGTATGATCCACCCATCATCCTTGGGAGACAGTTCCTCAGTACCGTTAAAGCAATCATCTACATTGGAACCGGAGAAGTCCACATGAACTTCCCCTCTGAGAAGGTACGCCACTATTTTACTAACCCTAACTATATAGTTGAAGACTCTAAGCAGGTCAGGACAAGAAGAAGATGACGCAACCGCAACCAGAGGAGGCAAATCATCAAAGACGGATGGGCAGACTACGAAGGAGAAGTGATAAGGTCTGAAGACATACAGTTTGAACAGAACTGTCCTGAGGAGACCGTAGCACCAAGTCAGGTGTGGAGAAAGAAGATAGTTATACACGAAGAGCATACGCCGCCGGAACAACCGACTACGCCATCCAGCAAATCCCAGGATGATTCAGGAAACGGAGAGTCCCGTTCGGAGGACTTAAAAACACCGAACGCCTTGCCAAGAGAATTCAAGGATCAAAGAAGTCTAGCAGACGGAGGATATCCTAATCGCTGTTAGAGTGTTGCCGACATTCAAATACACCTCCAGCACCTGCTAGCTACTTCAGAAGAAATTGCATCAAAATCCAGCTTGGGGGAGAGCACCTCCATTTATCCAGCTAAGTATTCTGCGCACGTTTATACTTTACTCTAATATGCTTATATATATATATATATATATATATCTTTGCTTAGTTTGCTAAATAGATAAATAAATAAAGTTTGCTATGAACCCTCATCATAAGCTCTCACATGGAAATGATGAATAGTTGCTTTGCCATGACTAGTTCTCAAAATTGAAATCTCTATCAAGTTTAGGCATGACTGTTATTAATTAAGATTTGCTCTAAACCTGAACTTGTGAGAAGAGTACTTGATCTAAAGTCTAAGTCGTTAACGGATATGATATGGGAAGGTTGAGCTGCTGTTAATCTGTTCCTAGAGATGCTAGAATTCTGGAGAATTTTATCTTTGAAAATCTTTATAATGTTGCATGATGAGTTCCTGTATGATGAGAGTTTAAATTCCTACCACAGCCATATATACATGATTGCTAGACTATGAACCACACATTTACTTTACTACTTATGAGCATTGAGTGTGGTCAAGCTGTGTAGACCCTTAGGAGCTTGTCATGTGGTTAAATCAAGATTCACTTGCACGTTCACTCATACATGCTGCTTCTACTCCGGGAGTACGCGTCCACATATATCCACCCATTTCCATCTCCAGAATCACCCAAAAATATTCTACTCCTAATCCGGGAGAGAATAGCCAAAAACATTTTTGTTTTTCCCCTGTGAAATAAATGCTCAAGTTGTCTTGGTTACTACCGCTTGCTATATTATTTCAAGAGATGAGTGCTCTAAAAAAGAGAGAGATACGAGGAAATAAAAAGGGGCAGGTGCTCGGAACATTGAAAGAAAAAAAAAGTGAGACGAGAGGTAAAAATGGACAAGTGTCCGACAGTAGAATTAGGGGTACAAGATACCCACCTGAGAGAAAAGAAAAAAAAAGAAAAAAAAAGAAAGAAAAAGAAAATATAGAGCATCTCATTCTCCTCAAAAAGTTTCAAAAGAGCAAGAAAGGTATGTATCCCCTCAAAAGAGCACAAGTAGAATTAGATTTTCACCTTTATTATCACCATCATCACCATACACCATTTATTCGCCACACATGCACATCTTGATTTGACTTATTGACTTGTTCTTCTGCATCCATGGTTTGACTATGCAATAAATGTCTTGTAAGTATGTATTAGCTGTCTCCCACCTATGAGCTCCAGATATCAAAACCTTATTAGAGTAGGGTGAGAGAGAAGGCAATGCCACTATGCCTTATACCACAAATACCACATACTTTGAGAGAAGGCATACACCATTACTGGCTTGGTAAGGATCCAGAAATACCACAAAAGAGAGACTAGAGAGAGTCATACAAGGAATCTCTGAGTTTTATTTGAAAATCTGCAAAAACTCCAGAGCTATAGTTAATCGAAGAACAAGAGACATGGTGCTTGACTAGACCGTTCTATCTTTTAACTCCTCAAGACACAAGTGACAATTACAAGTCCCATGGTGGAAGGTAAAATGAGTAAGTTGAAATCTTAAAAGTTTACCCTAACCCAGAGATGAGATCTTGTTTGAACGCATGTGTACCTTTAAGGCATGAAACCACTCCAGAAATTCTTGAGTTCATCTTTGCTCAGGGACGAGCAAAGGTTAAGCTTAGGGGAGCTTGTTGACGATCCTTAATGCTCACATTTAACCATCAACTAATCATGAAAAAAGACTTATATGCAGCCAACACCTAGACTTAGGGTTTTATCTGACAGAATTCTACGAGTTTTGGTGTTTGTCTATTTCTGCAGGGGGTTATCAGGAAATATGAAAGAAAGGCCCACACGTCGGGTTTACATAGAGATATTAATGTGCCGCGTAATTCTCTACCATCTAGAAGACTCCAGAAGCCACGGGAACGAACGGGAAGGCGATCGAGCTCGGAGGCAGGGCGCCCGCCCTACTCTCCTGGGCACCCGCCCTGCTACAGTGCCCAATCAGGGTCAACTTCGCGGATCGTGCTCCACCGACCTAAGGGACCAAGGAAAACCATGCGATTAATGTCGGTTCGATCCGACGGCCCAGATTCATCTGAAAATACTATATAAGCAAGGCCCTCTGGCCCCTGGAGAGCATACCTCTTCTACAGAATCAAAGCTAGGGTTTCAATTCTTCATCGAAGTAGAGAGGATCCCTCTAGTTCTTCTAGTTCTACCTCTAGTTCATCTAGATCTAGTTCTAGTTCATCTAGTTCTAGTTCTAGTTCTTCTAGTTCTAGTTCTAGTTAGTTTTAGTTGTAATCTAGAAAATAGGGAGAGAGAAGAGGAGAGCGGAGGAGGAGCCAGATCTATCGGATCTTCCTCAACATTGTACTTTTGCAGCAACTGGTTCGTTCTTCATCGTTCTCTAGGTTCTTCAATTCATAATTCCTGAGTTCTTTAATTACTTTTATTTACATTTAAGTTATTTATTGGATTCCCGCTTGCATCAAGTGCTCTAGTCTTTATAACGCTAGAGTAGTAATTAATAGATTAGACGTGGTGTTTAGTCTTGTAGTTACCTGGAATTGCACCCAATCCTGCGGATTGTTGTGGTAGCCCTAGGGTAGTGACAGCCCTAGCAGTCGACGTATTCCACCACGTTCGGATCGGTGTTTGTATGACCGTAGTCGGAGCTTCCTAGCCCCCTTCTCATCTCTTTCTGTGGTTAGTGTTCTGATGTCCCGAAATAAATAATCTTTGAAGCAATTATTGATTCTTAGATCAACTAGAGAACTCTCAGGAAACTTCCTCTCTTCCCACCAAAAATAATTATATAGTTATTCTTGGGCGATCTTGGATCTTAATTAGTACACTCACGTTCTCTGTGGAAAATCGATACTCTGGAATACTCCCGGGTGAAAGCTACATCGGTATCCGTGTGCTTGCAGATTTTTCTGTTTGCGTTTAAAATACCCAATAGGTACTTAATTGTGGGTAGTAGGTGCAGCCATGTATACATATTTGATGTATATGTGGGTGTATCCCAAATGGATAGTGTGTTGCGATATATGTTCGGGAATATATATCTAAGTACGTAGCTTGAATATAGATGATTGGATTTTCATTTCTGCACATATACTCTTGTGGGGTTGGGCTGAAATGAAATTTTCTACAGGTACACTAACAACGAAACGTGTAGACCGTGTAGTTGCGTATAAGGAGTGCACGTATGTATGCCACCGACTATACCGTTAGAACTTTCTTCTAGGAATGGAAAGGACGTATGGAACGTGCATGCATCATGAATCATTCATACATTCCTTATGCACTACTTAAGTCTTAAATTCTGAAAATATATCTATTTACCTTTCCTTGTAATTAATCTCCCTTACTCAATTGTGGTCTTCCTACAGATGGCAACCCCACACGCAAGTGAGACTTTTCTGGACATGTTTGGCACACCTACCTTGTTGTGGAGGGTGCTAAGTTCAGTGGGATATGAGGAACCACCTAAGTACACTTGGACCGAGGCTGAGCATGCAGGATCCTTACCTTGGGTAGATGTCCAGATTACAGTTCCCCTTTGCCCAAATAACCCACAGTGGCTAGGATGGATAGTAGAGTCCGATGGTCAAACTCCTTGGGAGGGTGCCCAAGTAGCAGCCTTAGAAGTACTATTAGAAATTTGCCAAGACTATGGGGATGAGCTAATTAATGGCTCAGCTGGATTATTTCCTAGAGTGAGTGTGACTGACACTTTTGTGTCCCAAATAGGAACTGAGCCTCTAGAGATGAGAGAAACCATACTAGGATATAGCTCTAGCCCTGCCATGAGTGCCATGCTGGCGGTACTTAAGCTGTACTATGTGCGCCAGGACACCTACATAGAAGCTATGCTAGCGCTCCAACAAGCTCAAGTTGGACAGCGTAAACTGCGCAAGCACGTGCGCAAGCACCGCAAGGCTTTTAGCGATGCACAAGCTGAAATCCAGAACTATCACACCGCTTTGCAAGCCCGCCGCAACCAAGTTGAAAATGCAGTTAGAGAGCGCAATGAAGCACAAGCCCGCATGATGCAAATGACTAGAGAGCGAGATGAGGCTATGCGCTTGGCTGAGAATAGAGAAGCTGCTAGAGTTAGAGCTTTGTTCCATGCTGAGATTAGAGAAGAAGAGCTGATCACTAGGATTGCTGAGCTGCAGTTAGATGTCCACCGCCTAAATAATATCATAAATGCTATTCCACACCCTGTTCCCTTTAATTATGAAGAAGCTCCTAGTGAGGAAGATCAGGATGATGGCATAATTTCTAATGGTGAATCTAAGGAAGATATGTAGCCTAGCAATAGTTCCCATGCTCATGTATCAGTCCATCTCTTTATGTAACGAACATGTAATCTGAATTTCAGCTGAGACTTTATTTATTGGCCATGGTGCCCCTTCCTGTAAGATTTAAGTTATGGCAATGACTCTATGTAACCCTATGCACTTGTTGTGATGCTCCATGTTTATGTTGAGCTTAAATAATCTTCTACAATGTCTTTAATCATTGAGAATTGTGACCGTGAATGACCGCGAGAATTACCAGTGTCGTGGATAATATTCTCTTGTTGTACATGGATTATTGTGCCTTGCATTATGTGAATTTACTTCATTAAATTCCGTATGGCAGCAATCGAGGTTCATGGCAATAATATCTGCTATCCTAAATGGTCACTTGGTATTCCTTATGCAGATTGCTCGCAATACTCGCTCCGGTCACAATGAGGTGCCGCCACCACCACCTCCTCCCCCGCCTACGCCTGCGGAGCTCTTAGCAACCCTTGTTGAGGGCCAGCGAATGCTCAATGAAGCTATGCAGACTATAGCACAGCAGAACCGGGGTGGTCGCCATGCCCGCCAAGGCGGAGAGGCAAATCAATATAGCAATTTCAAGGATTTCCAGGACACCAAGCCGCCACTTTTCAAGGAGGCTGTTGAACCTCTGGAAGCTGATGAGTGGCTGAACACTCTCGAGCAGAAGTTCCGCTTGCTGAGGGTAACAGAGGAGCTAAAGGCAGAATATGCAGCCCACCAGTTGGAGGGCAAAGCAGGTGTCTGATGGAGCCATTACAGGACCAGCTTCCCTGCCAATGCTGTTGTGACCTGGGATGAGTTCAAAACTGCTTTCAGGAACACCTGTATTCCCCAAGGCTTAATGACTATCAAGCATACCGAGTTCATGAACCTGACTCAAGGCACTAAAAGCTTAACTGAGTATCTTCATGCTTTTAATAATTTGTCTCATTATGCTCCTGAAATGGTTGATACTGAGGTCAAGAAGCTTGCTAGTTTTAAGAGAGGGTTGGAACCCAAGCTGTCCAAGAACATGGCTGGCAACAAGAGTACCACCTTTAATGAGTTTGTGAGTGATGCGTTGACCCAGGAGAACTCCAATGCTGTTTATGCCGCGTCCAAGAACCGCAAGAGGGCCTACGAGGCAGGTGCTTCGCAGTCCAAGGCTCCAGTGACAAATAAGCCGGCCTATCGCCCACCCAATGCTGTGACAAGGTATAAGCCGCCGCAGAAAAAGTCAAATGTGAAGACGGGAGTTCGCAAGTCCTTCACAGTTGCTCTCCCAAGGGGTGCCACAGGTCAAGGAAGTCCCAAGACTCCCCCTGATAACCGTCCCTGCTTTAACTGCAAACAAGTTGGTCATTGGGCGAGGGATTGCCCTTATCCCAAGAGGAATTCTGCAGCTGGAGGTAATAACCATACTGGTTGAGTGCACTACACCACTGTTGAAGAAATCCCTGAAGGTGAAGTGGTCACCGCTGGTATGTTTCTTGTCAATCAACACTCTACAGTTGTCTTGTTAACACTCTACAGTTGTCTTGTTTGATTCTGGAGCTTCGCATTCATTTATGAGTCAAGCATTCGCATCTAAGCATGGACAACATGTAGTTGATCTTGACAGTGGCAAGTTCTGCATTAGTGCTGCTGGGAACCAAATTTCCACAAACTAATTAGTGAAGGATGTGAATATTGCTATTGAGGGTCGTAACTTTTCAGCAAACCTTGTAATTTTGCTGGGCTTGGGCATAGATGTTATCTTAGGGATGAATTGGATGAGCAATAATGGGGTGTTAATAGATACCTCCACGAGGGTAGTCATGTTGCGAGAGCCTGATAGCAAAGAAGCCTTCTTGGTTCAGCTTCCCAAGAACGATGACATTCGTCACGCTGCTAATGCTATCAGACCACTCACTGTGGCAGAGATTCCTGTAGTGTGTGAGTTTCCGGACGTCTTTCCAGAGGATCTGCCCGAGTTGCCACCGGATAGAGACATAGAGTTTAAAATTGACTTAATTCTGGGTACCGCACCTATCTCTAGAAGGCCGTACCGAATGACACCCAATGAATTGGCAGAGTTGAAGAAGCAATTGCAAGAACTCCTAGAGAAAGGTCTTATTCAGCCTAGTTCTTCTCCATGGGGTTGTCTGGCTCTCTTTGTCAAGAAGAAGGACAAGTCTCTACGTATGTGCGTGGACTATCGTCCGCTAAATGTCGTGACTGTTAAAAACAAGTGTCCCCTGCCTCGCATTGATATCCTGTTTGATCAATTAGCTAAGGCTAAAGTATTCTCCAAGATTGATCTGAGATCCGGGTATCATCAAATCAAGATTCGACCCGAAGACATTCCTAAACGGCTTTCTCTACCAGGTATGGGTTGTATGAGTATCTAGTCATGTCCTTTGGTCTGACTAATGCCCCTGCTCATTTCATGTACCTGATGAATTCGGTGTTCATGCCTAAACTGGATAAGTTTGTGGTAGTGTTCATCGATGACATTTTGGTGTACTCTGAAAATGCTCAATACCATGAGAAGCATCTTCGGATTGTATTCACTCAACTGCGAGAACATCAGCTCTATGCCAAGTTCAGCAAGTGTGAGTTTTGGCTGAAGAAAGTGCCTTTCCTAGGCCATATTTTATCTGAAGAGGGTATTTCTGTTGACCTGTCAAAAGTGCAGGAGGTTCTAGACTGGAAGGCCCCGACTTTAGTGCACGAAGTTCAGAGTTTTCTCAGTCTAGCTGGATATTATCGTCGCTTTATTCCAGACTTCTCCAAAATAGCCAAGCCTATGACCAAGCTACTGCAAAAAGACGTGAAATTTGTGTGGTCCCAGGAGTGTGAAGTCGCTTTCACCACTTTACGTCATCTACTGACCACTGCTCCTGTTTTAGCACAGCCTGACATTGAAAAGCCATTTGATGTCTTTTGTGACGCATCAGGCACCGGCCTAGGTTGTGTGCTTATGCAAGAAGGCCGAGTTATTGCCTACGCCTCTCGGTAGTTGAGGAAGCATGAAGCCAACTACCCAACTCATGATCTAGAGTTAGCAGCAGTTGTACATGCATTGAAACTCTGGAGGCATTATTTGTTGGGTAATCTATGTCATATTTATACTGACCATAAGAGCCTCAAATATATCTTCACACAACCCGAGTTGAACATGAGACAAAGAAGATGGTTGGAATTGATAAAGGACTATAACCTTGAAGTACACTATCATCCAAGCAAAGCTAATGTTGTAGCCGATGCTCTCAGTCGGAAACAACATGTTAGACCTCTCCTAGAGGAAGGCTTCAATTTATTGCATCCTGTGGTCCTACACAACATCGTAGTCAGTTGCTCGTTAGAGAGTCAAATCATAGAGCTCCAAAAGTCTGATCCTGGTATTTTCCATATCAAAAGAAAAATGCAAGAGCAAGACACCAAGCATTTTAGGGTAGATGAGAAGGGTGTACTGTGGTTTGACGATCGACTAGTTGTACCTAAAGACCGTGACCTACGCAACAAAATTTTAGATGAAGCCCATTCTTCCAAGTTGTCCATTTATCCTGGTAGTAGCAAAATATACCAAGACTTGAAACCTCGTTTCTGGTGGACCAAGATGAAGAAGGAGATAGCAGCTTATGTTGCTAGGTGTGATACTTGCTACAGGGTAAAGGCAGTTCACCTTAAACCTACAGGTTTATTGCAACCTTTGTCGGTTCCGGGTTGGAAATGGGAAGAAATCATCATGGATTTCATTGTTGGCCTTCCCCCTACCCAAAAGGGACACGACTCCATATGGGTGATTGTTGACCGTTTGACCAAGTCAGCCCAGTTTATCCCTGTGAAGTCGACACACCAAATATCCGACTACGTTGAGTTATACTTCTCTCAAATTGTTAAATTGCACGGAGTGCCTCGCACCATTATTTCTGATAGGGGTCCTCAGTTCATTGCCCGCTTTTGGGAGCATTTGCATTCACTCCTTGGTACAAAATTGATTCGTAGTTCAGCGTACCACCCTCAAACCTCCGGCCAGACTGAGCGTGTGAATCAAATTTTAGAGGATATGTTGAGGGCATGTGTGATATCTTCCAAGGTTGCATGGGAGAAATGGCTACCCTTAGCTGAATTCTCTTACAACAATAGTTATCAAGATAGTATCCAAATGGCTCCTTTTGAAGCTTTGTATGGCCGCAAGTGTAGGACTCCTCTATACTGGGTCGAACCTGGTGAAAGGAGGTACTACGGAATTGACTTTGTCAAATAAGCCGAACAACAAGTTCTCACTATCCAGAAACACATGGAAGCTGCCCAAGCTAGACAGAAAAGCTATGCTGACCGAAGAAGAAAGCCACTTGAGTTCGAATTAGGTGACTTTGTGTACCTGAAGGTATCACCCATGAAAGGAGTAAATCACTTTGGTGTAAAAAGGAAGCTTGCCCCTAGGTATGTGGGTCCCTATCAAATCATCAAGAAAAGTGGCAAGGTAGCTTACAAAGTACAACTACCTCTGGAACTGGGAGCCATTTTCCCTGTATTCCATGTGTCTCAACTCAAGAAGTGTCTTCGTGTGCCCGAAGAGCGAGTTGAAACAAGAGGCCTAAAGTTGCAGTCTGATCTATCCTATGAAGAAAAGCCTGTACAAGTTCTTGATGTCAAGGAACGAGTTACTCGTGGGAGGGTGATCAAGCTCTTTAGAGTTTTGTGGAACCGTCAAAGTGAGAGAGATGCCACTTGGGAAAGGGAAGACTATTTACAAATAACTTACCCCTACTTCTATGAAAAATGGTACGTCTTTCAAATCTCGGGACGAGATTTGTGTAAGGGGGGAGGGCTGTAAACACTCCTAGTGTTAGCTTGCATGTTAACCAAGATCATTGCATCAACATAAACATCATCATGATCACTCATGAGCATCATTCCATGATCACATGCCATTTGCTACATATACTATGTGATTGAATTGCTATATGACTTGCTATGGTTGATTGTAATGGGTGACTAAGGCATACAAGTGTACATTGTCTTCCAAAATACTTTAATCATGTTTAGAACAACATTTTGAACAAAGTTCATGTTGGAGGTTTTGGCCAAAAATGCCTCTAGGTCATGATTAGCCCTAGGTTGACCTAATTGTCCCCCTAGACCTCCTTTCAAAGATGTTTTATGAAACTGATGTTAGAGACCTTGCATGTAAATGACACCTGAAACAAAGTTTTAGTAAATTTCATAAGCTACAAAAGTTATGTTGATGACTTTTTATGAATATTCTTCGAACCTGACCAAAAGTGTCCCACAAGCCCGAAAACAGTGCTGTTTCTACACTTAGCCGAATTTGGCTAAGTCTGGGAATCGGCAGATTCGACATAGGGTTATTGGGAGCCTTGTAGTTTGAAATCTAGGCCGAGTTAGACATTGATCTTGTAAGAAAACCTGTAGATCTCGTGTAGCTCTAACCCAAGGAACAAATTTGAACCAAAACCACCGAGTGAGCTGAGAGTAAAACGTCGACGAAGTTGGAGTTTCAGTTGTCGGGATCAGGCGATTCAGAAAACGTTTCAGTTTGGACAGTCGCCGTCCGCCGCCACGTGTCTGGCCAGGTGTCGGCCGTACGCCGTCGATGACCCCTCCTATCAGCCCCTATGTCGTCCACAAGACGCGCACCGAGTGGACACCTCAGACGCGCCATTCACCCCTCCAGAGCCTCCCATTTCGCTCCGTCATCGCCTCGGCGAGCTCCGCCGCGCTTCGGCGAGCTCTCCCGGCCGCTCCACCGCGTCTCCGGCCGAGCTAGTCCGCCCAGAGCTCCACCTCGACGTCCTCTACCTCGACGTCCACTCCTTTCCCTTAGCCGAGCACCGGTGAGGTCGCATTGCCAACTCCATCGCGAGCTCCACCTCGCTGGAGTTCACAGAGATCACCGGCAACGTGGCCAGACCTCTCTGGTTCACCTCCGGCCGTGATTCTTCTTCCTATAGCTTCGTATTGAGTCGCTATTGCTCGTCCGCAAGCTCTACCGCGTCGCCGTTGCCTAGATTCGCCGGCGTAACGCCGCACAGCACCGCCGCTCCGCCATTCACGACGGCGAGCACCCTAGGGTCCAGTAGAGCGCGAGTGGAGTAGGTCAACGGAGTCGCGTTGAGGAGAGGAACACGTAGATGCCCTTGGATCCATCGGAGACCTCGCCGTCGTCGAGTTCCGCCGGCGACGAGCTTCTCCCCTGTCTCTATCCCTCTGTCGCGTGGGTCCCGTGTGTCAGCGGATCCCACCTGTCAGTCTCTCCCTCTCACACTCCGGTTCACTATATAGCAGGTTCTGTGTTGTTTTTGAAAAATTCGTATCCCAAATTTTATAGATCCAAATGACATGGTTCCAATTTTGCTAGGTTTTGGTGGTAATCTAGTTTTTATTAAAAATATGAAACATGCCATGTTTTTGCAGAAATAAATAGATATGATTTAATCTTGATTATATAGGAGGAAATTATATCTTGAGATCTGTTGATCTGATGGCCATGCGAATTTAGGGTATGGTTACTTATGACATGAATAGGCTCTGATAAATTTATCATGATTTTTGGAGGACTGATTGTGAAGTTATAAATATTTCTTGTTTAAATAGGAGTTTCTTGTGGTAATTTTAATAAATAAGTTATAACTCCTTGTGTGGTGAAACTTGCTGAGTGTTGTACTCATGTGTAAACAAAGCTAGGAAAAATCTGAAATCTGTTGTTTGACACTTTTTGGTAGGGTTTCACATTTATGCCTTGCATGTCTTTGCTAGCTTGTTATTTTTGTATCTCACAACCTGTATGTGCAAGTGCCCTGAACATTTTACAGTAACCTTGTGTTAGCATAAGTAGCTTGCTGTAATTTTCTTAAAATTCTTGGAGCACTTGGGATGCATGTTCAGTAAATCACTTTAATAATTAAATAAATTGAAAAGGTGATGATAGAAATGAGTTTAGACCTTGCCATGATGTTTTCTAGTGTTTCTTAGACATGTTCTATCTACTGGTGCATTTGTATTGACCCTTTGATACATTCTTGATATGTGTAAAATATTATTTTTGCCATTTATGCCTTTCCTAGAGCAATTCTGTGTAGCTGATAGCAATTGCTTAAGAACTAATAGAAGATGATGTTTTCTGGGAAACTTGTCTACAACAAACTTGTAGCTAACTTTCTTATCTACTTCGTGTCCAAGGTTCATGACATTTGTTTGAGTAGTTTAAAAGTTATGAATGTTACAAGTAGCTGCTGCAAAGTGCTTGCTCTCTGGATTTTCCAGGACAGCCAGCCAACTTTGTATGTTTTAGCATATTTCGGTTGGGAATCATTCTGGGATGTCTAAAAGTGAATTGTATACAATTTACTAAGCTTTCCAGAAAGTATCTATTTGCTTAGTTTGGCGAACTGATGCTTAAGTTATAGCTGAATCTTGTGACAAGTTGGTCTGTCTATAAAACCAGTGACTGAGTAGGAGTAGCTAAGGTTGATTAACTTGTCTAGTTAGCCTCTCTACCAGAGAAGAAGTATGCACTTACTTGTTATTCTATGATTCACTTAATTTTAGGAGTTTATGTCCATGTTTATACTTTGTTGTGTATTCCTTGGCTCAGCATCACGACATATTGCATGTTATGTGCATTCCCTATATTTATCACCTTGTCATGCATACATAGGTGTACCCAAGGGAGTGACGGTACTGGAGTACGAACTGCCCGAGCCGGAGGAACAGAAAGAGGAGCCACCTCGAGGAGCTGAGGAGGAGGATCTGCCAGAGTGCCCTGACCACCGTCCCTCTACTTACATTGAAGGCAAGCCCTGGAGCATTATAAGCCTCCTACTATTTTGATATCATGTCCAGCTATCAATTGACTATGTTTATGTATTGTTGCACTAAGTGTTAGGCGTTGATATGACACCCTTGCTGCATAATGACTACCTTGTCCACCTCATACCTCACCTAAGTAGGTCCAGGATCGAAATAATGCTTAGCCATGCTTAGCTCGGTAGAAGCCGGGTGATTTCCTGTCACCTGCGAGAGTTAGGTGGATGCTGATCACGGTTGGCTATATTTGCTATCGTGGAATTAACCATGTGCCAATAATGAACTTGAGACCGGGCGGGATGACGATAGTGCAGCAACAAGGCATGGAGGTCTTGGGTGTGAATCTATCCCCGTCTGTGTCGATTAAGGACCGATTCGCTGTAACGTCCTCGTGTCATGTTGAACGCATGCCTAACACTTAGCTGGCCGGATAAGTCATTCCGACCGCGAAGCCTACGAGTGCATCTCCGGCCGGATACCCCGTTCGGTTTAAGTGCGCACCCCGGTTGGTAGCAAGGATGTGCGGGGAGTCAATGGCGTAAGACCGAGGTGTCAGGTTAGAGTCCTGACCCTGGCAGATTGGCGGTCCCTGAGGGTGCGGCGCTGTACAGACCCGAGACTTGGTCCGGAGTTGTGCTAAAGGTGATCCGAGCTGCCCTAATGAAGTATGCTTGGGTGAGTGCTAGGAATACCCCTCCAGCTGGATAGGAATCGATTCGAATCGCTGTCTCTCCCGGATAGTGAGAACTTGACTCGGGCAGTCGCACGTAGAACTCACTAAATAAACTTAATGGTTATGATGAGAATGTTGATAGCTATGTGATAATCCAGATATGGTTATTGTTGTGATGCTTAAATTCTCAAGTGTATGCTTAGAACAGGTGCTAATCTAGTGGGTTATTGTTAAGTAATAAACATACTGCTGATATGTTAAAAGTAAGTCACTTACAACTAAAGCTTTTTATGCAAAAAGGTGAGTCAAACCAGTCCACAAAGATCAGCCTTGCATACTCCTTGGTGTCACTTTATTTCTGGTTTATGACGGGTAAGTCTAGCTGAGTACATTCTCGTACTCAGGGTTTTATTTACCCTTGTTGCAGATGATGTCGTTTACCACGGCTACTGTGCTAACTGTCATCATCCGGCTGCGGATGATGAATAGATCATGGGCATGATCAACTTTCTTATCTTCAGTTATGCTTTTGCTGGGATGACTATGGGACTGGCATGTAATTAAACTGTGTGTGTAATGTTTCAAAATTACTTTGCTTCCGCTACTAAACTGGTTTGTAATAACTTTGTTTAAAATCCGATGTGATGTAAAACTATGTTTTGTGATGAATGTATGTAATCTGTGATGGCGATGCTTGATCATGTACGTTCTTGGTTGTATGTTGGTTGAATCGAGGTCTTTTGAGATTTCGTCGGACTACCGGGTTTACATGGGTTCAAGTCCATTGGCTTGACTACTTTGTGGTCGCTAATTCACTTGAATTCTTATAAATTGGACAGTTCTGTTACATCCAAGTCCAACACAACATAGGTTGGAACACGATGTATGCACACTATCAGAGGCCACTACTACCAAATATTCCATTCATCCCTATGCCACCACAGCGACAGCAAGACCCATCTCCACAGTATCCTCCACCATATCCTCACCAGCCCTCATATCCTCCACATATCCATATGACTATCCACCATATCAGTGAGGAGGCATGAGAAGAGACAAGCTTGGGGGAGATCCTCTCCCCCACCAAGGTAAGTATTCTGGCTCTTTTAAATTTATTGCAATTTCAGTTTGTTCTATGCTTCATGCTAAAAAATATGATAAAAATCCCAAAAATATTGCCATGCATGCCACCTTTCTCTTGGAAATGATGAATAGTTGCTCTATTAATATTTCTCTAGTATCTAGCACTCAACTTAGTATTTTTCTAAGTATGGATCACTTGGCTCACATATGACCACCATGAACTTGATTTCTTTCTATGGGTTGCAAGTGCTAAAACTATGTCTAAGTTGTTGTGAGATATGAGATAGTAAAGACAAGAGCTGCTATATTTTTATTCTAAGCTTGCATGATTATCGGAGAATTTATTTGGAAAACATCTAAAAACAACGGTTCCTCAATGATTATTAAATTCCTACCAAGGCCAAATATTTATGCTCCATATATATATACATACTTTAGCAATATCTGCTTGTTATTGTTGGGGTTTTGTCAAGGATTGAACTTAACTTAGAATGGAGTCATATTTTAGACTAAGACAAACTTTGCACCCACCAAATAAAGCCAATTCTTACACTGAGGATTGTGTGCAACATGCACCCTTCCATCCACCAAAAAAAATGCTCTTCTCCTATACTAGGAGAAAGCAACAAAATTTTTGCTAGGAAAATACTCCATCCATTTTTTTCAAATTAATCTTTCTCTCAATATCCTTTTTAGAGAGACATGGCAAAAAAAGGGGCGCACCCTTGTCAAAAGTCCCCAAATGATTTGTAGAAGGAAAAGTTGGTAGACATGTCTCAAAATATTCTTTTCTAAGAGAAAGATCATGCCATAAAAGGAGTTTAGTTTAGTGATAGGATCCATTCCACACACTTGCACGTCTCAGTCTAGCATATGCCTTTGATCTTAACTTAGTATGGTTTTTGATTTATCCCCATACAAGAAGCAAGTATGGCCACCTTCCACATCTACTGAAACTCCACATAAAGCCTTAGCTATAGGTTGTGAGAAAAGCAATGCCTTTAGTAAGGTACATTATCCACTTGAGAGATTGAGAGAAATCAATTGAGGAACCTAGTTTTCTTTGTGAAAAATTTGAAAAACCTTCAGTATGAAACTCGCTAAGAATAAGAAAGTGGTGCTCACACATGTCTGACATGGGGATGGACTGACCCAACATGAGATGTTCTTATTATCTCTTTATACACTGTTGACACTTACTAACACCACTTGGATACTAGGTTGTCATCCCCAGTATGGTGCCAGAGTGTACAAAGGTATTTATGAATGTAAAGGCTCTCTAGAAAAATAATCTATTCTATCCGCAAGCGCACAGATAAAATACCTCATTGTAGCATTTCACCAGGAAAAGTATTCCGGGTATCGTTATTTATATTTTTTGCTTAAGAGAACGGCGAAAGTGAAAACAGGAATAAAATCTATCATGGCATAGACTAGAGATAAACTCGCAATAACATGATTACTAATGAGGAACTCGTCACACAGTCACTTGCTTTGGCAGGGGGTAAGCCATAATAATAATGATAATGGAATATAAGCTCATGGGTAAATAACACAGCGATTAGAAATAGACTACTCATAAATGTAAGGTGACGTCGGATTAGCTAGAGAATGGATTCTAAGTATCTACTACCTACTAAGTCACAATCTACTCTAGTTATCTACAAGATCATATATAGCATAAAAGACTCTTCATTCATGTATAAGGAACATTGCTAAAGTAAATTAGAACATAGCAAGACTTACTCCGCAATACAAATTTTGCCTGTCCTATCAACGGAGGGTGGACTATATAAGAATCAATGAAGGTGTCACCATCGCGAACTACCACACAACCCAACCAATAGGATACATTTGTAGGTAAATAACATCTAAGCACCACGCCCACATGTGATCTACCACTTAACTCCTGCGCGTCAAGAGCTATGCGCTTTGCAAACTTATACATAAACTCATCATCAATCATAACTATATCAAATATAGAACTAGAGCAAACTAAGAACATAATAAATAGAGACATAATACATTTAGAATAAAGTAGTAGAGAAAGATATGAAATAATACCAATCTTTATTGATGATGATCCAAAATCCAAAGCATAGTGCTCTACTTCTCTAATTCTATCTAATCAATCCTATAGAACTTGAAGGAATTGGGAGTAGCTAATTCTAATTCTCTGCGGGAGAGAAGTTCTAAAACCCTAACTTTGATGGCTTCCTCTAATAATGATTTCTCCTCTCCATTGGGGTGGTGAGGCCTCGCTTATATAGTCCCCTCAGATGAATTTGGGCCGTCAGATCAAACCAATCTTAATCGCACGGTTTTCATTGATCATTAGAGGCGGTGGAGCATAATCCAGAAGACGGAGCCTGATTGGCTGCTGCAGGTGGGCGGGTGCCCAAGGGGGTTGGGCAGGTGCCCTGCCCCTGGGCCCGTCTGGCCTCCCGTTCGCTCCCGTGGCTTCTAGACTCTTCTTGGTTGAGGAAAATTGTGCGGCACGTAATTATCTCATTGTAAACCCGATGTGGGGGCTTTCTCTCCATATTTTCTTATAACCCCCTGCAGAAATAGACAAACACCAAAACTCATGGAATTCTGTTAGATAAACCCTAATTCTAGGTGTTTGGTTCATATTGATCCTTTTCCATGTTTAGTTGATGGTTGAATTTGGTACTTAAGGATCATCAACAAACTCCCCCAAGCTACCCTTTGCTCGTCCCTAAGCAAACAGCTAAACTCAGATGGATCAAGTTGGACTAAATATCGTGTGGCAAGGGAATAACATGTATATGTATGTAGTGGTTCGTCTGATATGATCTTTGTGTACATATAGGAGTTGTCATGCCTTGCTAGAGGCCTCTGTCAACTATTGGGCGAGTAGGAGTACTCGACCCATGTCTATATGTACATGAACCCATAGGGTCACACGCTTAAGGGCTTAGAAACCGAATTTGGGTTGGACCCAAATTAGACAAGGCTTAGGGTTTCTAATTAGGCCCCTGACTCGGGGCTGACTGGAGGACAACTATATAAGAGAGGGAGGGGGCGTGGCCAGGGTTAATCCCACGTCATCAGGCAGCCACCACCGCTCACACGCTCGTGCCTTTTGCTCCTCGCGGAGCTAGCAATCCGGAGGCCCAACACTTCTTCCTCGCACGTGTGGGATACCTCGGAGGTGTTGCATCTAGAGCACAAGGACGAACCGTGGGAGAGGGATTGGCATGGTGGATGACCACACAACTGCTTGGCACTGCTACTACATGCACGACTACACCGAGTCGCTTCTGCTGCACCTGCGCGTCTAGTGGTAATCCCGTGATCTATAACTTGCAGTTAATCTTGTTTATGAGGTTGAAATTTTTTGTTTCCTAGCTAGCATAGCCTCCTCATAATCCATCAGTGGTATCAAAGCCGTTACTGCATTTTTATAGATTCGATTGGGTACATATAGAGATATGTGCAGTTTTAGATGAGTCTCTGATCTTGGTTCAAGGTTTTGTTGTGCTGGTATTGTAACGATCTACTCGTACCGGTCGGAATTCCATCATCCGAGTTAAGTGATACATGTAAACCCAGTCATGGTGAGATAGAGATCAATCAGATTGATCTAATTGAACCCTAGGTCAAGTGTCGGGTGGGATCTACTGCTGAGCGTCAGATTGCCACGCAAAGTGTTGTTCAGTAAAACAATTGTAACTTTTGATCCGTAACTCGGATTAAGAAAATCTCTAAACAGAAGTCGTAGAGAAAAAAACTACATCCGATTTTCCACATTGAAACTATGTTCGGTGAAATTAAAATTGTGAAAAAAGGTCGGGAATATAGAGTTTTTGGCCCTGCAAGTTTAGATGTCCGAATCGGTTAACTCTATTTTGCAGGGTTTCATGACTGTTATAGCCCTTATGTGTATGCGATGCATGTATGTAATAAATACATGGCTTGCATGTCATGATAATGACAATATGGTTAGAGCCACGTAGATATTGTCCACCTGATGTAATGGCATGTGTGCCAATGTGATGATCCTACCCGCGACTATGTAATTTTAATTCACTTCCTTGCATTAGTGATAGCTAGTCTTTGTGGAATCATTACTGGAGGATGGCGTACATGGATCATGGAGATGGAGATCACCATGATGAATAGATAGATGGAGATGGAGATCCCCAAAGTGATAATGGGCTATACCAAGTCATATCTGTGTTAATGTCATTCTTACTATGTTCTACTTTCATATGCAATGATGTTTTTGTCTACATACGCGTGGTAGTTAAGTAGAACGATCCCTCAGCAATGTTTAAGTTACATGCTCCCCCAAACCTTGCACTGTCATGTGTCTTGTACAATCGGTGGTAGGTCTATGAAATTAGGGTGCCACTGGTTTTCCTTGACTAGGTAGGTTCATATCCGATACTTACTGTAGAAGGGTTGGTTTCTTGAACAAGGTCATCCTAACGGTTAGGGACCTTGGAGCTTAAGTATTTGGGTAACACAAGCATAGAGATGCCACCCTAACAACAAGAGTCATATGTGATATGATTAGCAAGGAGTTGCTTACCGATCTACCACGTCTACTAGTGGTGATGCTAAAGCTCACTAGTATACTTGTTAGTTGTGGGTCTTGAATCACTAAGTATCAAATGAAGGATATTGATTTTAGTGGGAGTAGATTTTATTTAATATTATTTACTCTATCTTGGATACGTTGTCTTAGTATTTTGCATTACTTTTGTTGTAGATTAATGGCGCCCACCAATCAAACATTTACTTTGCGCTCAATTCTTGAGAAAGATAAGTTGAATGGAACAAACTATGTGGATTGGATCCACAACCTGAGAATTGTTCTCAGGGCTGAGAAAAAGGAAGAGATTCTAGACACCCCATTACCAAAAGCACCCGCTGATAATGCATCTACTATAGAGAAGAACGCTTACGAGAGAGCATGTGATGCTGATCTTGAAGTGAGTTGTCTCATGCTTGCTTTTATGGTACCTGAGCTGCAGATGTAGTTTAAAAATAATCATGCAGCGTATGATATTAGCATAGCGCTTAATGATATGTTCTAGGCTAAGGCTAGGACTGAAAGGTTTCAAGTCTCAAAAGCTTTTATTGATTGCAAGCTAGCAGAGGGCACAACAGTTGGCCCACATGTAATAAAGATGGTTGGTTACACTTCAAGGTTGGAGAAGCTAGGCTTCCCAATTGGCCAAGAGTTGGCTGCTGATTTCATTCTCTCGTCTCTTCTGCCCAGTTATGGAAACTTCATCTCGAACTACCATATGCATGGGGCGGAGAAGGGCTTGAATGAGTTGTGTGGCATGCTAAAAACAGCAGAGGCTGACATCAAGAAGAGTGCAGGCAGTAGTCAAGTGTTGGTTGTCCAAAACAAGCCTAACTTTAAGAGAAAGAAGGGCAATGCTTGGAAGAAGAAAAAGGGCAAGGCTAAGGATGAGATCCATAAGCCAAACCCACCTGCGCCCAAGGCTGGCCCAGATGCTAATGATGAGTGCTTTCATTGTAAGGGGAAAGGTCACTTGAAAAGAAACTGCAAGCTGTACTTGGCGTCCTTCAAGAAGGATGTTGGTAGTAAAGGTACTCCCACTGCTCATACACTTGTTGTTTATGTTACAGATATTTTCCTCGCTAACTCTTATATTAATTCTTGGGTATTTGATACCGGATCGGTTGCTCATATTTGCAATATGATGCAGGGAATGATAAGAAGTAGAAGCGTTGAAAAGGGAGACGTTGATTTCCACGTGAGCAATAATGCAAGAGTTGCTGCGTTGAATGTCGGGACGATGCAACTTCATCTGCCATCGGGATTTATTTTGGAATTGAATAATTGTTATTTTGTTCCTAGTTTAAGTCAAAACATTGTGTCTCCTTCATGTTTAATGAAGGGTGGTTATTCATTTGTGAGTAAAGACAATGGTTGTGTGATCTCTAAGAATGACATATTTGTGGCTTATGCATCCATTGTGAATGGGTTATTTATTTTAAATCTTGATGATGCACCTATCTGTAATGTTAGTGCTAAAAGGCCTCGGCTTAATGAGTTAAGTCCTACTTATTTGTGGCATTGTCGTTTGGGTCATATAAGTGAGAATCGCATGAAGAGGCTCCATGATGATGGGCTTTTAACTTTGTTTGATTTTGAATCATATGAGACATGTGAGTCTTGCTTACTAGGAAAGATGACCAAGGCACCTTTCATAGGTTTTCCTGAGAGAGTATCTGCCTTGTTGGAACTTATACATACTGATGTATGTGGACCAATGAGAACGATAGCTAGAGGCAGATTCCAATACTTCGTAACTTTTACTGATGGTTTTAGTAGATATGGATATGTCTACTTAATGAAACATAAGTCTGAAACATTTGAAAAGTTCAAAGAATTTCATAATGAAGTAGAGAATCAACATGGTAAGAAAATTAAGGCTTTGCGATCTAATCGAAGAGGTGAATATTTGAGTCACAAAATTAGCAATCATCTAAAGAGTTGTGGAATCGTTCCACAACTTATGCCACCTAGAACGCCTCAGCGGAACAACATGTCTGAGAGACGTAATCGAACTTTGTTGGACATGGTTCGATCTATGATGAGCCCGTCAGACCTACCTTTATCATTTTGGGGATACGCTCTAGAAACAGCCGCTTTCACTTTAAACATGGTACCATCTAAGTCTGTAGTTAAGACACCATATGAGATGTGGACTGGTAAGTGTCCCACTTTGTCTTTTCTGAAAATTTGGGGTTGTGAAGTTTAAGTCAAACGACTTATATCAGATAAACTAACACTCGAATCAAACAAGTGTTTTTTCATGGGATATAAAAAGGAAACTTTAGTATATTATGTTTATAACCGAACAAAGGGCAAAGTGTTTGTTACTCAAAATGGTGTTTTCTTAGAGAAAGAGTTTCTCAAAAGGAAGAAAAATGGACAAAAGGTTTATCTTGAAGAAGTTCAAGATGAACCAGTTGGGAATGACTCTATGAGCGATGCTAACATAGCCGAACAAGTTGAGATGCATGTGGTAGTAGAAACACCACCACAACCACGAAGATCAGCAAGACTTTGCGAATTGCATGGGGAATTGTTATTGTTAGACGATGATGAACCTACAAATTATGCAGAAGCAATGATGGACCTAGATTCCAAGAAATGGCAAAGTGCCATGAGATTCGAGATAGATTCCATCGGAGACAATCAAGTTTGGAACTTGGTTGATCCACCTGATGGAGTTAGACCCATAGAGTGCAAACGGATCTATAAAAAGAAAAAAGTTATGGATGAAAATGGTCACATCTATAAAGCTCGACTTGTCACAAAGGGTATTAGGCAAGTTCAAGGAATTGACTACGACGAGACTTTCTCACCAGTAGTGATGTTTAAATCTATCCAGATCATTCTAGCAATCGTTGTATATTTTGATTATGAGATATGGCAGATGGATGTTAAAATCGCCTTTCTAAATGGAAATTTGGAAGAGGACGTGTATATGATACAGCCTGAAGGTTTTGTTGACACTAATAATGTTGGAAAGATATGCAAGCTTAAGAAATCCATTTATGGATTAAAGCAAGCATTTCAGAGTTGGAATATTTGTTTTGATGAAGTGGTCAAAGGATTTAGCTTTCATCAGAATGAAGAAGAACCTTGTGTTTACAAGAAAGAAAGTGGGAGCATTGTTGTATTTCTAATCATATATGTGGATGACATATTATTGATTGGGAATGACATTCCAATGTTGCAATCAGTAAAGACTTCACTGAATATTGGTTTTTCTATGAAAGATTTAGGAGAATCAGCATACATTTTGGGCATTAAGATCTATAGATATAGGTCCAAAAGGCTAATAGGATTAAGCCAAGATACATACATAGACAAGGTGTTGAAATGGTTCAACATGGAACAATCTAAAAGAGGGTTCTTGCGTATGTCACATGGTATGTGTTTTAGCAATAAGCAGTGTCCTTCATCAGATGAAGAGCGCAAACGCATGAGTAAAGTTCCATATGCTTCGGCAATTGGTTTCATCATGTATGCCATGATATGTACTCGCCCAGATGTCTCATATGCTCTAAGTGTTACGAGTAGGTACCAGAATAATCCAGGTGAAAGTCACTAGACACTTGTTAAAACTATTCTTTAGTACTTGAGAAGGACTAAAGATGTGTTCCTAATCTATGGAGGTGAGGAGGAGCTCGTTGTAAATGGTTACACTGATGCTAGCTTCCAAACTGACACAGATGATTCACAATCTCAATCAGATTTTGTGTTCACAATAAATGGCGGTGTAGTATGCTAGAAAAGTTCCAAGCAGGGGACAGTGACTGATTCTACAATAGAGGTCGAGTACATCGCAGGTTCTGAATCTGCGACGGAAGGTGTTTGGATGAGGAGGTTCCTCATTGAGCTTGGTGTGTTTCCGAATGTGTCGAGCTAATTGAATCTTGTGACAGCAATGGGGCGATTGCACAGGCTAAGGAGCCTAAGAATCACCAGAAAAACAAACATGTGTTGTGGAAGTTTCACCTCATTCGAGAGTTTGTTAGGCGAGGTGAAATTAAGATGTGCAAGATACATACATATTTGAATATTGCAGATCCTTTGACAAAAGCTCTTCCACAGCCTAAGCATGAGGCACACTTGAGGTCTATGGGTATTAGATATCATAGAGATTAACTCTAGTGCAAGTGGGAGACTGTTGGGAATATGCCCTAGAGGTAATCAGAGATGATGATATTACAATTGTATCCATGACATATATTATGAGTTCTATGAATATCCATTATAGACAAACTTGTATTGATTAACAATTATGTGCATTGTTTGTGAAACTCTTTTACTTGTATGGTTATTCTAAACTTGGCCCTGATCAGAGTCACCTATATAAGAGAGGGAGGGGCGCGGCCAGGGTTAATCCCACGCCATCAAGGAGCCGCCATCGCTCACCCACACTCGTGCCTTTTGCTCCTCGCGGACCTAGCAGTCCGGAGGCACAACGCTTCCTCCCCGCACGTGTAGGATACCTCGAAGGTGCTGCATCTAGAGCACAAGGACAAACCGTGGGAGAGGGATTGACGTGGTGGACGACCACACAACTGCATGGTACTGCTACTATGTGCATGACTACACCGAGTCGCTTTCGCTGCACCTGCGCGTCGAGTGGTAATCCCGTGATCTATAACTTGCAGTTGATCCTATTTATGAGGCCAAAATTTTTTGTTTCCTAGCTAGTGTAGAGTCTTCATATTCCATCACCCCTGCCCCCCTAGGCGCTCGCCCCTGCCCTATGGCAGGTGGGCCCTAGCTTTCAGGGCACGTCTTCCTTAGTCTTCTAGAGCTGACATTTGGATCTTCTCTCTATGTAAATCTGACATGTGCATCTCCTTTTGTTCTTATTCTGATAACCCCCTATAGAAATAGACATACACCAAAACTCATAGAAATTGTCAGTAAAAACCCTAAGTCAATGGTGTTGTTCAGTTTTTATCCCCTTTCTTCTCCTTGGTTGACATATAATTTTGATGGTAAACAACCGTTGACACTGACATTGCTTATTTTCTGAGGCTTGTTGTAGTGTGCATATCTGAACTGTGTCTCCATGCTAGACAAATTTCTAGTGAAAGCAGCTAAATTAGGACAATCAAACCCAATTTTCTCTTTTCTGGCCGACATTAGCCCTCAAATTGCAATGCTAACTAACTCAGCCTCTGAAAGTGTCAGGGTATAGCATTGATTCCTAACTTCTTTAAACCTCTGCAAGTAATGAACTGTAGATTCATTGTTCCTTTGCCTCACATCAACTAAATCTGTAATTCCTTTCTCCATGATTCCTGAATCAAAGTAATGATGGAACTTGGTCTCCAGATCTTCCCATCCTTCAATAGAATTATGTGGCAGAGATGCAAACCATGAGAATGCTAGCCCAGATAAAGAAAGAGGAATTAACCTCACTTTAAATGTAGGCTCATCAGCAATCTCTCCAAGCTGGGCCAAATACCGACTAATGTGTTCCATAGTCGATGTCGAACTAGTTCATGTGGACTTAACAAAATTAGGTAGCCTAAATCTTGGTGGTAACAAGACTTGATCAAACCACTCTGGATATGTTTTCTATATGATGGTGTTGTATTTTTAGGCTTCAGACCAAACTGTCGCTGAACCATATCAGTTACTTATTCATTAGTTGATCTATTTGAAGCTAAGCTCCTTATTGATTGTTCGGTTTTGTGTATCCATTATTCTGCATTCTCTGATGGGTATCTATTATTAGTTGATCTATGAGCATGAGACAATAAGAACAAAAAGGGATTAGGCATGCTTATACCAACCAAGTCTATCATCGTGCATCCAAATATGTGAGATGTATACAGTAGGATATCACAACAAATGGCTCATAATTAATCGAAGTAAAAAATGTGAAAGCAAAGTAAAAAGAGCCAAACACATGACATAAATATATCACAGTGAAGCACATGTCATGTCTCACAACCATAAGAGTATCTCACTGTAACAGAACCGACCAATTTATAAAAGCATAAGTGAAACACCACTCGCTAAGCGAGCATTTGTCGCACTTAAGCCGTTATAAACCCGGTAGTCCGGAAATCTCGAAGGATTTCAAACCAATCATCATCAACCAAGATCGTACAAGTTTAGCGTCACCGTTCGCATGTTACAACATTTCGTAATTAGTTCAACAACATCAGAGTGCGGAAAATAAAGTTATTACAAACCGAGTTCCTCAAGTTCAATAGCAGAAAACAAGATAATTTTTGAAAGCTCCACCCAACTCACGCCCTTTAAGATTTATATAGTGCCAGTCCAGAGTCCATCCATCAAAAGCAGTTGGGGAAGAGTATTGAGATTAACCTTGCCCAAGGTCTTCTAGTCCACTGGGAAAAGACAGGTCTCGCAATACCCGTGGTAGGTATGCCCGTCTGCACAAACAACAAGCGGGAAAAACCCTGAGTACGAGAAGGTACTCAGCTAGACTTACCCGACTAACTCAAAAGAAAAGACTCCAAGGAGCATGACTGGCTTTATTGGGGAATGGCTTGACTCCTTTGCGGAAAGCAAAAGTAACATTTAATTAATAATTCAGCTTATTCCTTCCTATTTATGCTAGGTGAGCACCTGTACTACGCATCATTATAGTATTAATTCCTGATTAAGCAAGCAAGTAATATTATAATCACATTCATCAACTTATCCCACATCATCGTTAATCACATTCCATAATTATTACTACGATGGTGCAGCTCAAGTCAAGTGTTCACTGTCCAGGAACGATGGCGATTTGAATCGATTACTACTGAGCTCAGGGGTATTCCTTATGCAAACCACACTCACCCGCTAAAGTGAGCTACAGGTCACCACGGCACATATCCAGAAAGACAAGCACGCGGACTCGCATAGAACCACCGTACCCGGGGACCGCCCGACTGCCTTAGCCAGCCACGCTGGCCTCGGACTTACTCTTCACGCCCCCGTAGTTCCCCCATCCATCTCCAATACGGTGCGAACGGATCGAGAACCGGCCCGGATAGTGTTAGGCTTCGCGGTCGGAACGACTTATCCGGCCAGCTAAACATGAGGCATGCGTTCAACATGACTTGGGGTACAGCAACGGTACGGTCCTTAATCGACACAGACGGAATCACTATGGTCCAACAACCCCACAAGACTCCGTCCGGTCTCCATTTATCCACCCTAGCCATTAACTAGATGATATCCAACATAAGCTCTCCCATCAAACATAGGTAACCCTCTATCTCGCGGATGACAGGAAATCACCCGACTTCTACCGTCTAAGCAGGCTAAGCATAAACTCGCCCTAGACTAGCAGGGTATATCAAGGTAGGATAATCAATGGTAAAGCAAGGATATAATGCAGGAACGGTGTCACACAACTCCTATACTTAATGCAACAATCATAAAGCATAATTGGACTGTTAGAAAGCATAGGTAAGTAAATGCTCCGGTGCTTGCCTTGCACAAAGTCAGACGCGCGGTGGTCTGGGCACTCCGGCAACTCCTCTTGGCCTTCCTCTAGGAAGACCTCCGGCTGGGGCTCCTCCTGTGGGTCCTCCTCTATCTCCGAATACGGGAGGTCCTCTTGCGAACCTGTATGATGCGATGCACGTGCATAAGTATCATGAATGCACGAGGTATGATGGTCATGAATGAAGATGAGTAATAATTCTTTTGACAGAGTAGGTGCATATCTCCTTTCTGCTAACAACCTAACTCATTTACGGAGTAAGTGCATACTTCTTCTCTAAACACTTTAGAGGAGTGCACCAAGAAGAGTGGTGTGGCCAGGCACACACACACACAACGCGGAATTACGAGAAAGAAACTACTATTCATTACCAACACCACATTTCAGCTAGGTTGCGAACAAGGAACCAGCAGGCATCACACAATCGAAAATGCACAAGAATGGCTATAAACCATGAAATCGCCTTAATCCTATTACTTATCATTTCATGTGAATAAACAGGCTTGAACTGTGACCTCTGTCTAGATAGCTCAGAAAATTCCACAAAAATTACAGGAGCTACTCTATGCTATAACAGAGTCATGATAAATTTTTCACCACTTTTTGCTAAGTACAGCAGCCTACACAAAAAGATGAAGCTACTGGTCAGAAATGCACATTTAATAACTTTGTACAGTGAAAAGTGTCAAACAGCAGATTTCATATTTTTACCTAACACCACTTAGCACAAGAGAAGTTAGTAAAAATTATCAAGGCATAACTCCTCATACTTTATTTATTAAAAATCATGCAAGAATTAGCCCAAAAATGAAATTAAATCATATTCCAATGTTTTTGCACAGTAACTGCATTCTATTTAATTTTTCCAGCAACTACACCACACATAGAGTCTAGCAAAACAAGAATCACAATTTTCAGAGCAATAACCTATTTACTATGCATTTTCTCAGATTTCGGCTATTTAAGCAATTAAACAGGTTTACACAGAAAATATTCACCAAAAATTCATCTCATATTTTTCAAAGACAGATCTACTCAGCAGAAACCTAACAAAACAATTTTCCACAAATTTGGATCTCATTTGCCCTTGCAAAAATTCAATTTCATTTGAAACATTTCCTGCAAAACAAAAAAAAGAAAAAGGGCCGAAACCCTGGCGCATGGGCCGGCCTAGCAGGCCGTTGCCGCGGCCAGGCTGAGCCTCTCGGCCCAAAACCCTCTCCCTCTCCCCTGGCCAGGCCGAGACGGTGGCCGGCGCTCCGGCGGTTGGCACGGAGGCGCGGCGGCCGTCTCCGGCACCGGTTGGCTCCGACGAGGAGCGCACCACGTGTGCGAGCGCGAGGCGGACATATCCCTGCGGTTCGGTGTGTGCGTAGGGCGCTGGAGGTTCCCGGTCGCGTGCATGGCAGCACGGCGGCGGAGAAGAGCTCCGACGAGCGCTGCGCAGAGACCAAGGCGCGCG